>NW_026020630.1:598734-642866 GCF_900185275.1 Solanum verrucosum
GGAATTTCCATTCTTACTTTGAAACTCCAAAAGACACCGAAAACCACTTTTTAACAAACTTTATCCTTCCAAACTTCCATAATTTTCATAATTAATAACTTTTCACTCAAAACTCGAAACGAATTTTTAAATCAATCAAAAAGGACTAGAGGTCAATATTATGAGGGGTAAAATGATAATTTTATAAAAAAAAAACAAAAGGGACCTTCCGAGTCATTACATAGCTAGCTTAGACTCCCTCCTTTTTTTTTGTGTTACTATTTTTGAGTTTATCTAACTTTACCTTTACCGTATGATAATGTATTAAGATTTGTTTGCCAATCTCCAAGATGTAACTTTTTCATATCAATGATCATTGGAAACAATTTAATGAAAAAAAACATTGAACATCTGAAGCATGGATAATTTAATTTGGAAATACAATATTGGCTGAGATAGGTCCTTCTTTTATATCATGTAAAATTAGGCTTTGGGCATAAGTCACACCCCTAAAGCGAGCCCAAAAGAATAGGATTGTCCAAACCATCATTGTGAGACTTTTTCATTCTTCAAAAATATCATCGTTAGTGAACGAATTTAGTTTTATGATTAATTTCATTAGGAGTGGTATGAATTAATAACTTAAAATGTTGACGAGTCATAATCAGTGCATCTAGTTGACTTTTTTTGTAATTGTTGTTTAGTTTGATTGTATCCTATTACATAATCTAATATTTACAACAACGATGGGAGTTTTAGTAAATTAAATAATTATCATACGGTACAATACATGAATACAACTAAATAATAAAAAATTTATATAACCCTAACAAAGATACAATTTATTCAAACTTTATTATGACCACAATACAATACAAATACAATACGATTACGATGCATTTTACAGTGATGATAATTAATAATCATCCAAACAAGATGGAAATGAAATAAAACAGGATTTAATACAACTCAAGTGTTGTATATGTTATAAAAATGAACATGACAGGAAAAAGACAAACCTACCACACTTTTGCTTAGTAAATTAATTCATTTTGAGTAAGGTTTTAGGAGCCTAAACTGATTTGATTCAGTTTAAAAATCCTAATATACACTTAGGGTTTTAGAAGAGAGTTCAAAAGGAGAAAAGAGGAGAAAAGAGCAAAAGGTTCAAAGCGTTCATCGAGTTTTTCTTGCAAATCGAAGGTTATTTCGCCAAGGGTTTAATCCCTAAGAGGTATGTAAGTTCTCATAGTATTGGGTTCATTTACCCACACGCCAATCATGTTATTTTTAGCGAAATTTCGTTCTTGAAGTTGAAGAGTTTGAGTTCTTGATTAGTTTCTTGAAGTATTGTTTCCATTCTTGAATTAGAATGGGTTTGATGATTTGTTGAGATAATCATTGGATTTTAAGAGTTATTTTTTAGTAGATTCTTGTGTACTTTGGTTGGGTATTCGAATCTAATTGATTGGGGAAAAATCATTCGATTCTATGTGAGTTAGGGTCCGAAAATGTGAAAGAAAAGTTGTCGGGTTTTTTGGGCTGGGGCTGGTGCTGGTGCGCCGCCCCAGTAGTGTGCCAGAAACACTTGTTTGTAGGATGAGGGTTGGCGCCCTGCGCCAGTCTGTGCGCCAGTGTCTCTTGCCCCTACCCGTTCTCCGTCATTTAGTCCGTCTGAGTTCTTTCAAAGGGTACCTTTACCCCCCTTAGATTCTAAACTACTTCTAAATATCTAGAAATCATTCATACTATTAATCATAACCTTTAATTCATAATTCAAATTCAAGGTAGAGTTAATAGTGAAGTCTTGAGAGTTCTTCAGAGTTGTTTGAGAAAGTCTCTTTGAGTCTTTTTGAGGAGTCTTCTACAGTTACTTATAAATTGTTCAAGACTCGAGTAAGTGTGTATGAGAATGAGGAGGATGTATTCATGAGTCTACATTATCATCACGAGATCATTCATACCATAAATCATAACTCTTGAAGTCATAATTCATATTCAAGAGAGAGAGAGTTAAAAATAGAATTCAAGAAAGTCTTTGAGTTTAATTGTGAATCCTTTGAGATCAACTATCGATTTGAACTATGTTTTGAGGAAGTAAGTATGAGAATGATAAGATTCGTATACATGAGTTCCATATTGTTATGTAGACCCTCGAGTCGAGTCGTTCATGCCTATAAATTCTGTATGAACTTCATAAATTTAGCATCTTTGACAGGAGTAATATCTTTAAGTTCTAAGTTCTTGAGCATAGAGTTCCTAATCCCTTTTGAGATTATATTTCTAATCATGGGACTATTACATGTTACCCATGAAGTTCTTGAGTTGAGTTGTTCATGCCCATAATGTCGCATGAACCCTATGAGTTGAACATTCTTGAGATGAGTAGTATCATGAAGTCCTTGAGTTGAGTTGTTCATGCATATAATTTCGCATGAACCCTCTGAGTTGAGCATTCTTGAACTGTGTAGTATCATTGAAGTTCTTGAGTTCTGGAGTTCTTGAGTTCTGAGCATTGAGTCCTATGTATGGTTTTGAAAACCTTGAATTGAGTCGTTCACGTCCATAATTCGGCATGAACCCTATCTTGGGAACTCTTTTACAAATTTTTCTAAACTTGTTTTAAAACTTTAGTAGTTGAGTTTGAGAAAGAGTAGAGTTGAGTTCATTTTCTTTAAAATGATTATGAGAACTAAGTATTCCCCAGATTAAATGTTTTCACATTTAAGATACGAGGAAACACTGATTTCCAAAATTTTTTTTAGCAGTTTTGAGTATCATCTATTTAAAGAGAAAGACTTTTGAGTAATAATCTGAAAACACAAAAAATGTTATGTTTTTAAACATATGAGCTAGTTATATTTTTGGGAGTAGTATTGAGCACCGATATGGGGACGAGTTCAGATAACTCAAAGTTCTCATAAATCTTGTAGCCAATGTGGGTAGAAAGGGTCATACTTTTTAGATGATTCCTTAATGCTTTTTAGCATAGACTAGTGGTTCCACTTAGTAGTATGTTATATAATACCCTAACAAAGTATAGGACAGTTCTTGTAGCGTGGCCTAGACGTTGTATCATCACATAACTCATAGTGATGGTTGTCGGTTAGAGAATCTCCTACAGAGTTTATTTCATATTTTCATATACAAACAGAGTTATTTTGTATCCTTGCATACAAACTGAGTTATTATTGTATTCTTCAATACATTGAGTTGCTATCTACTATTTTAAAAGCTTTCCATATATTGCATCTTTTATTGTTGCTTTATCTTGGGTTGAGTAATCCAGAGTTAGTATCCAGAGTTAAGTATATTATTATTGATTTGAGCACTATTTCTCTGAGTTGAGTTGAACTATGTTTCACAGAGTTGAGTATCTTATTATTGAGTTGAGCCCTATTTCTCTGAGTTGAGTTGAAATATGTTTCACTGAGTTGAGTATCTTATCTTTGAGTACTTCTGAGTAACTTTGAGTATCCTTGAGTATTCCATGGGTTGAGTTGAGTTGAGACGAGGTAAGTATGTTACTTTTCCATCAGTTCAAGCTTATGTTTATGCTTTAGAATTCCCCTTACATGCTCGTACATTCCATGTACTGATGCCATTTGTCCTGCATCGTTTAATGATGTAGATACAGGTAGCTAACATCTCGCAATTTGAAATAGCTAGGAAGAAGCTAAGAATTTGAAATAGTCATTTTTGGAAATAGTGACAAATCTGGAATTTGTTTAAGTAAGTTAAAGTGAGTTTTTGGTCAACTTCAAACGATCATAACTCCTAGATCACGATACTTTGGGTGTAGTTCCAGATATGGTTGGAAAGCTCCTGAACTGATTGTTCCAACGCCGCCAAGTTTGCACGATTCCGAGTTTGTATGAGTCAGTTATCCCCTTTGGAAGTTGGGCTGTTGGATTAAGGAAATGTCTAATCTGGAATTTTAAGGGGTATTTTAGTCTTTTCATTTCCCTATTATTTTAATCTGTTTTTAGGAGTTTAATATGGGTCAAATAAGATTTTAGTCAGTTTTAGAATTTGAGATTTCACGCTAGGGCTAAGGAGAAAGGAGAAGAGAAAAAAAGGAGAAAAAAAGGGCAAATTCATCAAGATCGATCAAGAAAGTTGGTGTTTCGCCAAGGATTTACTTCTATCAGGTATGTGAGGCACTCATAACGTTGGAATCGTTCTCCCACGTGCCAAGCATATTAATTTCAGTTTGGATTCGACCTAAAAGAGTTTGAATATTGATGATCTTGATATCTATTCTTGAATTCAATATATTGTTCTTGAATTTGACTGAGTTGGGAAGTTTCTGAGTTCGTTACGTCACATCATAGAGTCGTTTCGAGTAAGGTTCATAGTTACATTTGCTGGGTATCTATATCGAAAAATAGTTTGAGAAAAAGAATCGAGTTTGGGTGAATTGGGGTTGAAAAGAAGAAGAAATTTCGTCGGACAAAATTAGGGGGTGGCCGTGCGTCGCACGCCTTGTGCCCAAATTTGAAAATTTTGCTTTGCGTCGCGGAGCTGACACGAAGCGTTCTTCCTGAAAAGATATTTTCGAAACCAAAATTTCATTATGCCCCGCGTGCGGACCCACCTTCAAATCTTGATTTTTGTTTTTTTTTCCTCATGTTTAGCTATCTAAAATCATTTCTAAACAACATGAGATCTTTCCAAACCAAATCTTAATCCTTGAATCCATAATTCAATTCAAAGATCAGTTAAGAGTCAAGTCAAGATAAGTTCTTAAAGTTTTCCAAGAGTCTTTCACAAATGTTTTAACTTTGTTGTAAGACTTAAGTTTTGAGTTCAGTAAAGATGTAAAGTTGAATTCTTTTCTTCAAAGAAATATATGGAGAGTATGTATTACCGAAGAGATTTAAAAATGGTTTCACATTTAAATAAGAATGGAAACTGAGATTTCAAAAGAGACTTCGGGCTAGTTTTCAAAAAAGAGTAATAGCTTTCTAAATGAAGCAAGAAGGGAAACTGAGATTTCCAAGATAGCCTTTGAGCTAAGTTTTTCACCACTAATCTCAAATCACAGAAGAAGTATGTTTTTTTTTAAAACATAAGAGCTAGTATATTTTGGGAGTAGTATTGAGCACTGAATTGGGGGCGAGCAAAAGTTCAGATAACTCACGTCTCCATAAAACGATGTAGCCACCATGGTAGAAGAGGGTCATCCTTTTAGATGAACCTTTTTCACAAAAGACTAGTGGATCCACTTAGTAGTTTAGGTCTTATACCTGTGGCAAGGTATAGGATGCGCTGGCAGCGTGAGGAAGATCATTGTATCATCACTATAGCTCTTAAGTGATGCTTGTCGGTTAGAGAAACTCCCACAGAAGTTATTGTATTTTTATATACATCAGTTTATTGCATTTTTACATACATTTCAGAGTTATGTTGTATCCTTGTATATACGCAGAGTTGACATCACATTTTAAAACAACTTTTCTTTATATTGCACTTGTTTTAAACTACTTTATATTGAAATGAGTTCAGTTAAGTATTCATGAGTTAAGAAGAGCCAAAGGTAAGTGTTTCTTTCAGATTCCCTTTCAAGCCTATGTTGTTTTAGCATTCCTACTCGCATACTCATACATTTAATGTACTGATGCCAGTTGGCCTGCATCATCTTATGATGTAGACACAGGTAAATATGATCAGCATTCTAGCGCACCGTTGATCCAGTGAGCAGTTCAGAGTCAGTCGGTGAGCCTCCTTGCATTCCGGAGGATCTATTTTCATTGCTTTCTTGTTAGTTCATTAGGATGTTGTGGGGTTATCCCAACATCTATCTCAGTTGTTTAAGAGGCTTCATAGACAGTCAATGTTAGTCTTTCGAGTCTTTTCATTATCATTTCTTATTGTTAAGACTTGAGTTGTCACTTTTGGCCAAGTTGAATGTTTGACCTGCGAGTTAGGCATGTTTTGAATAGGCTTTCTTGGGCGTTTCTTTCCCCGAGACTTGAAAGCGGCTAAGGTACGGGAATTTCTAACACTTAAGCAGGATTCTCTAAGTGTGCATGAGTATAGGTTGAAGTTCACCCAACTATCCCGTTATAATCCGGAGATGGTTAAGGACATGAGGAGTAAACATCTTATTTGTTGCTGGGTTGGGCTGTCTATCAAGCAAAGAGGGCCGAGCAACAATGCTTATTAGAGACATGGACATTTCGAGGTTGATGGTCTATGTGCTGTAGGTAGAGAAAGAGAAGCTGAGAGATAGAGAGGAGTTCAAGAACATTAGGGCTAAGACAGGGAATGAGTTCGGGCAGCTAAAGAGTAATGCCAACCGATCATCACTCCAATAGAAACAGAAGGGCCCTGGTCTATCATCTTCTAGTGCACCTGCACATAAGAATAATTGAGTACAATAATCAGAACTTCAGAGCTAAACCTGCTTTTTCTCAGGGTAGTGTGGCGCAAGGGGGTAGTAAGCCTCTTGCCTGCGCCAAGTGTGGTAGGAACCACTTAGGTATTTGTCGTGAGGGCTCCACTGGTTGTTTCAAGTGTCGTCAGACTGGCATTTCATGCGAGACTGTCCAAAGAACAAGCAGGGAAATGGTAATGAGGGCAATAAATCCCAGTTTCGTCAATTGCTCCACCAGACTGGGCTTCACCTAGTGGAGCTACTTTTGGTACTGGCGGAGGAGCAAACCACCTCTTTACTATCAACAGTCGCCAAGAGCAAAAAGATTCGCCAGATGTTGTCACTAGTAAGGGAATGTGATATTCCAAAGACAACATTCAGGTTTCGTTATGGTCACTATGAGTTTTGGTCATGTCATTCGGTTTGACCAATGCACCTGCAGCGTTCATGGACCTTATGAATAGAGTCTTCAAACCTTATTTAGATATGTTTCTTATTGTCTTCATTGATGACATACTAATTTATTCAAGGAATGAAGAAGATCATACTAGTCATCTCAGAATAGTTCTTCAGACTTTGAAAGATAAGGAGTTATATGCTAAGTTCTCAAAATGTGAATTTTGGCTTGATTCTGTGGCGTTCTTTGGCCACATAGTTTCCGGTGATAGAATTAGAGTTGATACCCAAAAGATAGAGGCAATGCAGAGTTGGCCTAGACCCACATCTCCAACTAATATTAGGAGTTTTTTGGGTTTGGCTGATATTATAGTAGGTTCGTAGAGGGGTTCTCGTCTATTTCGTCCCTTTGACCAAATTGACTCAGAAAACAGTTAATTTTCAATAGTCTGAAGCTTGTGAGAAAAGCTTTCAGGAATTGAAAAAGAGGTTAACTACTGCCCAATATTGACCTTACCAGAAGGTACGCAAGGTTTTGTGGTGTAGTATGATGCATCTAGAGTTTGATTGGGTTGTGTGTTAATGCAGAATGACAAAGTTATAGTTTATGCCTCCAGACAGTTGAAAGTTCATGAGAAGAACTACCAAACCCATGACTTAGAATTGGCTGTTGTAGTATTTTCTTTGAAAATATGGCGCCATTATATATATGGTGTTCATGTGGATGTGCACCGATCACAAGAGCTTCAGTATGTGTTCACTCAGAAGGAGCTCAATCTCAGACAGATGAGGTGGTTAGAATTACTCAAGGATTATGACATGAGTATTCTTTATCACCCAGGTAAGGCTAATGTTGTTGTGATTCGTTAAACAAGTTGTCTATGGGTAGTACTGCCCATGTTGAGGAAGAAAAGAGAGAGTTAACAAAAGATGTGCATAGACTTGCACGCTTGGGAGTCAGAAGGAGGAGTAGTGGTGATGAATGGGGCTGAATCATCATTAGTATTAGAAGTAAAAGGCAAGCAAGACCAAGACCCTATTTTTCTTGAATTTAAGGCAAATGTTCATAAGAAAAAGTATTAGCTTTTGAACAAGGGGGAGATGGTGTACTGAGATATCAAGGTAGATTGTGTGTACCAATGGTGGATGGACTCCATGAGAGGATCATGAGAAGGCTCATAGCTCCAGATATTCCATTCATCTGGGTTCCACAAAGATGTATCGCAATTTGAAAGAGGTGTATTGGTGGAATAGTATGAAGAAGGACATTGCAGAATTTGTTGCTAAGTGCCCAAATTGCCAACAAGTTAAAGAAGAGCAGAATATAGAACTTCCGGAATGAAAGTGGGAGATGATTAATATGGACTTCGTCGTAGGTTTATCAAGGTCTCGCAGGCAGCATGATTCTATTTGCGTGATTGTCGACATAATGACAAAATCAGCCCACTTTTTGCCGGTAAAGACTACCCATTCAGCAGAGGATTATGCCAGGTTATATATTTAGGAGGTGGTAAGGCTTCATGGAATCCCAGTCTCCATTATTTCAGATAGAGGTGCACAATTTACTGCACAGTTCTGGAAATCTTTTCAGAAAGGTTTGGGTTCAAAGGTGAACTTAAGTACTGCCTTTCATCCTCAGACTGATGGGCAAGCAGAGCGCACTATTCAGACATCAAAAGATATGTTGAGGTCTTGTGTGATTGATTTCAAAGGGATTACGATGATCACCTACCTCTTATTGAGTTTTCTTACAACAACAATTATCACTCTATCATCCAAATGGCTCCTTTATGAATCTCTTTATGGGAGAAGATGTAAATCTCCTATTGGATGGTTTGAAGTTGGTGAAGCAGGGTTGATAGGACCAGATTTAGTCCATCATGCTATGGAGAAGGTGAAAGTGATTCAAGAGAGGTTGAAAACGACACAGAGTCATAGAAATCCTACATTGATGTCAGGAGAAGGGTGTTAGAGTTTGAAATAGATGATTGGGTATATTTGAAAGTTTCACCCATGAAGGGTGTTATGAGGTTTGGAAAGAAGGGGAAACTTAGTCTCCGTATATTTGACCTTATCGAATATCTAAGAAGATTGGCAAGGTAGCTTATGAGTTGGGGCTACCACAAGAGTTGACCATGGTTCATCCGGTGTTTCACATCCCCTTGTTGAAAAAAATGCATGGGCGATCCTTCATTGATCATACCAACTGAAAATATTGTGATCAAGAATAGCTTATCTTATGAGGAGATTCCTGTTCAGATTCTAGATCGCCAATTTCGCAAGTTCAGAACAAAGGAGTAGCATCATGCAAAGTCCTTTGGAGGAACCAATTTGTTGAAGAAGCTACTTGGGAAGCTAAAGAGGATATGAACAAGACATATCCACATATCTTTGAATCTGAAGAAAATAAAACCAAGGTAATAATTCTCTTCTTAGTTGTAACACCCCGTATTGAAAATAGACCAGATTGCAGATTTCTGGTGTTACAGGTGGCACTCACGGGCACCATCCACGGACCGTAGGAGGACCCATGGTCCATCCTGCAGGTCCGTGGTTCGTGTCAGCAAACTCCTCCAGAACTCAGCCAAAAATTCGGCCAAGTGTTGACCACGGCCGGACCTACGATTCGTAGGTCAGGACACGACCGTGGTTCGTGTCTGTGGATCGATGCCCCTAAATACCAGCTTCAATCCCGATTGATGGTTTACCAGCACAGACCGTCATTCGATGCATGGTCCGTAAGTCTGACGTAGGTGAGGGTAGCAGCTAGTTAGATGAAAATTGTGATTGGGTTAATTTCAGATGGTCATAAGTCTTATCACAAAAGGAATTATGTGTCCTATATCCTATGATATGATAGATAATTGAATCCTCTTTCCAACGCCACCGAGTTTGCTAAAATCCGAGCTTCAAGTAAAAGGTTATGCTCGTTTTAGTGAAGCCCTGTCGGGCAGACTCGACCGACGACTCCAATCGTCGGACCTTCGATTGACCTACTGCCCGTCAGTCCCGTCCGTCGGTCACTCTGACAACAATTAAGTCAGGGGTCTTTTGGTGTTTTCCTATTTTGCTTAACCCCTAAGATACGTCGTTTAGACCCTAAATCATGAGGTTTTAGTCAGTTTAAGCCTAGAAACATAACTAAATTTACCTAAGTCAAATCATAAATCAAAATTTAGAAAATTAGAAGCAAGAGGGAGGAAAAGGTCAAGAACCCTAGTTCAAGAACTCAACAAGTTTTCTTCAATTCCATCCCAAATCAAAGGATTTCTCTTTGAAATTCGTCACCAGGTATGTGGGATTTCACTAGTGGGTTCCTTTCGCCCATTAGGTCCCTAGAATTCAGTCAGATTCTTGATTCCATGATTATGAACAGACCTAGGGTTTCTAGATTTTCAACAGATAATCATGAATTAGTTATTTAAATGTTCCAAATCAGATTATCATGTTATTTCTCAGTTTATTGCATGAATTTTAGAACCCTAGCTATGTATTTCTTTAGTTCTTGAATTACACATGCTAGGTCAGATATTTCAGTATTCAGTTATACATGCCTCAGTTTATGAATGCATCATTATCAGATTAATTGTTACATTCTCAGTTTGCATGTTCAGTTCGAGCTATCCAGTATTTACATAAATTCAGTCATAACCAGTTAACTACTTAATTCATTGGGAGTAGCATAATATCGAGTTGGACTGGGGTTCAGCGTACCCATATAGTCCCAGAACTACGAGCCACGTAGGTGTAAGTCCCCTCTGTGGGCAACATCAGTTTAGTATTGGGTCCTCTCGATGGGGCGTATACATTGGACTCCACATTTAGATCATGTGGTTTTATGTCAATTATTAGTAGCTCCCACAGTTTAGTTAGACTCTAGTAAATTGACCACATTTCATTACAGTCAGTATTCAGTCTCAGCATGTTATAAATTTGGTCATTACATTTAGTTAGCTCAACATTTAGTATCTATATCATGTTCAGATTATTTCATTACTTTATTGCTTTGTTCAGTTATATGTTATTTCAACTTTACTCGATCCTGCATAATCAGTACCTTTCAAGTACTAACGCATACTGATGTAGGTTCAGGTTCTCAATATCCAGATCACGCTTAGATCGGTTTCCGATCTCCAGCCCAACATAATTACTGGTGAGTCCATTCACGAGGACAATAGTCATGAGTTTCTTTTCAGTATTTTAGTCCTTTAGTTTCAGTTTTGCTAGACTTAGTTGGGGCTGTCCCAGCATTTCTAGTCAGTTTAGAGGCTTATTTCAGACATAGTTAGATTCAGCTTAGTATTGAGTTAATATTTCTTTTGTATTAAACTCATCAGTTTTCATTATCTCAGTTATAGTATATGGGTATTCCCCATCTTTTCATTTTATTTATGATTTAGCTTCCGCATCAGTTTATTATCTTTAGTATGCTCATGATCATGCCAGCAGGGTTAGCTTGGATCACTTGTGGTCCTAGGTCCCGTGTCCGTCTCGGGGGTAGCTCGGGGCTGACAAACTTGGTATCAGAGCATAGGTTTAAGTGTCCTAGGATGTCTGAAAAGCCGCACTAAGTAGAGTCCTTTTCATGGGTGTGAAGTGCACCACATCTAATGAGAGGGAGGCTATGAAGTGTTTTAGGAAAACTTCACTTTCTTTTGATATTCTTATCGTGCGTTGGTATGATCTCTTTCTAATCCATCGTTATGCGCTTAAGATCATGCCTCCTCGTAGGCTTACGCCAGGAATGTAATGCCAGGAATGCTAACGCAATTCCTCTAGTCCCAGACCATGAGGTTAAGAATGAAGAGTTTCAAATGCGATCCAACTATTGGCTCAGAGTATGACCAACAAGAACAATCAGCAGGTTCCAGTTCCTACTAATAGAAATGGTGGATCAGTGGCAGCTAGAGTTTGAGATTTTTTTAGGATGAATCGCCTGAGTTTTTAGGGTCACAAGTTGGTGAGACCCACAAAACTTCATTGATGAGGTTAAGAAAATCTTTGGAGTGATGCAAGTGACTGGTAATGGTAGGGTTGAGTTGGCATCCTACCAGCTTAAGGATGTGGCTCACATATGGTTCACTCAGTGGAAAGATTCAGGGGCTACTTTATCTTTTATGACTCCTATAGCAGTAATCTTAGTGTCAGTCCAGAAACTCTCTCAGAACCCTTCTCAGTCTCTACTCCAGTCGGTGACCCAGTTATAGCTACACTGGTATACAGAAATTGCCCTGTCACAGTTTCCAAAAAGTCACCTTAGCAAATCTTGTAGAGTTAGAATTGGTAGACTTCGATGTCATTCTAGGCATGGATTGGTTACATTCCTGTTATGCCTCAATCGATTGTAGAACTAGGATTGTTTGTTTTCAGTTTCCAGACGAACCAATCTAGAATGGAAGGGTAGTAGCTTAGAACTTATGGATTGATTCATTTCTTACCTTAAGGCCAGAAAGATGATATCTAAGGGTTATCTCTATCATCTAGTTCGGGTTAAGGATTCTAGTTCCGAATCCCCAACTCTTGAGTCAGTTCCTGTAGTCAATGAGTTCCAGAAGTGTTCCAGATGATCTTCCCGGAGTTCCTCTCGAAAGGGAAATCGACTTTAGAATTGATCTCCTTCCAGATACCCAACCTATCTTTATTCTTCCTTACAGAATGGCTCTAGCTGAGCTTAAGGAATTGAAAGAGCAGTTGAAAGACCTTCTACATAAGGGATTCATCATACCTAGTATTTCGCCATGGGGTGCACCAGTGTTGTTCGTAAAGAAGAAAGATGGTTCTCTCAGAATGTACATTGACTATAGGCAGTTGAACAAAGTCATAATCAAGAATAAGTATCCCATCCCCAGGATTGATGACTTGTTTGACCAACTTCAGGGTGCTAGTCATTTCTCAAGATAGACCTCAGATCAGGTTATCTTCAGCTTAGATTCAGAGATAGTGACATTCCGAAGACAGCCTTCAGAACTCGGTATGGTCATTACGAATTTGTAGTTATGTCATTTGGACTAACCAATGCTCTTGCAGCTTTCATGGATTTGATGAACAGAGTGTTCAAGCAGTACTTAGACTTGTTCGTTATTGTCTTTATTGATGATATCCTCATTTACTCTAGGAATGAGGAAGAACATGCGAGTCATTTGAGAGTTGTTCTACAAACTCTCAAAGATCGCCAGTTATTTGCCAAATTTAACAAGTGTGAGTTTTGGTTACAATCAGTTGCCTTCCTTAGACATATTGTGTGTAGTGAAGAAATTTGAGTAGATTCCCAGAAGATAGAAACAGTGAAACAATGGCCCAGACCTACCTCTGCTACAGATATCAAAAGTTTCTTGGGTTTAGCGGGCTATTACAGATGGTTTGTGGAAGGATTTTCATCCATTGCCTCACCATTGACTAGGTGGACTCAGAAAAAGGTTAAGTTCCAGTGGTTAGATGATTGTGAGAAAAGCTTCACAGAATTGAAAACTAGGTTGACTACAGCTCTTGTCTTGACTCTACCAGAGGGTTCAGATGGTTATGTGATATATTGTGATGCATCCAGGGTCGGCCTAGGTTGTGTGTTGATGCAGCGAGGTAAGGTTATAACTTATGCTTCTAGACAACTTAAGGTACATGAGGATCCGACTCATGACCCCGAGCTTGCAGCAGTGGTGTTTGCACTCAAGATTTGGAGACACTACTTGTATAGTGTTCATGTAGATGTGTTCACAGACCATAAGAGCCTCCAGTATGTATTCACCCAGAAAGAGTTGAATATTCGCCAGAGAAGATGGCTTGAGTTCCTCAAAGATTATGATATGAGCGTGCATTACCATCCGGGTAAGGTGAATGTAGTAGCAGATGCTCTTAGCAGATTATCTATGGGTAGTGTAGCACATGTTGAGGAAGAAAGAAAAGAGCTAGCAAAGGATGTTCACAGACTTGCTCGCCTAGGAGTTCGTCTTATGAGCATATCAGATGGTGGTGTAACGGTTCAGAATGGGGCAGAATCTTCTTTGGTAGTAGAGGTTAAGGAAAAGCAAGACAGTGATCCAATCTTGCTTGAACTTAAGGGTGCAGTCCCCAATCAGAGAGTGGAGGTTTTCTCCCAAGGGGGAGATGGTGTACTTCGCTATCAGGGTAGATTGTGTGTTCCTGATATGGGTGAATTGAGACATCATATTCTCGCAAAAACCCACAATTCCAGATATTCTATTCATCCAGGCGCCACTAAGATGTATTGCGATCTGCGGGAAGTCTATTGGTGGAATGGTATGATAAGAGATATAGCAGATTTTGTGGCTAAGTGCCCCAATTGCCAGCAAGTCAAGGTAGAACATCAGAAACCAGGAGGTATGACTCAAGAGATTGACATTCCTACTTGGAAGTGGGAAGTGATCAACATGGACTTCATCACAGGTTTACCTCGTACTCGCAAACAACATGACTCCATTTGGGTGATTGTTGATAGGGTTACTAAGTCTTCTCGCTTTTTGGCAGTCAAGACTACCGATTCGGTGGAGGATTACGCCAAGCTTTAGATTAATGAGATTGTGAGGTTGTATGGGGTTCCTTTGTTTATCATCTCAGATATAGGTCCTCAATTTACCTCTCATTTCTAGAAGTCATTTCAGAAAGGTCTTGGTACTCAGGTTAATCTTAACACATCATTTCATCCCCAGACGGATGGTCAGGCAGAGCGTACCATTCAGACCTTAGAGGACATGTTGAGAGTTTGTGTGATCGACTTCAAGGGTAGTTGGGATGATCACTTCTTCTTATTGAGTTCGCCTACAACAATAGTTACCATTCTAGCATTCAGATGGCCCCTTATGAGGCATTGTATGGGCGTAGATGTAGATCTCTAATTAGTTGGTTTTAAGTAGGTGGAACAGCCTTGATAAGACCAAATTCAGTCTTTGATGTTATGGAGAAAGTGCAACTCATTAGAGATAGACCTAAGACTGCCCAAAGTCGCTAGAAGTCTTACGCATATGTGAGAAGAAGGGATCTAGAGTTCCAAGTTGATGATTGGGTTTTCCTGAAAGTGTCACCTATAAAGGGGGTGATGAGATTTGGCAACAAAGGGAAACTCAGTCCCAGTTATATAGGCCCTTACCAGATCTTGAAAAGGATTGGTAAAGTGGCTTATGAGTTAGAGTTGCCAGCAAGACTTAGCAGCAGTGCATCCAGTCTTTCACATTTCTCTTTTGAAGAAATGTGTGAGTGATCCAACATCCATAGTGCCATTAGAGAGTGTGGTCGTGAAACATAGTCTCTCATATGAGGATGTACCTGTTGAGATTCTCGATCGTCAGCTTAGAAGGTTGAGAAATAAAGAAGTCGCTTCAGTCAAGGTTTTGTGGAGGAGTCAGTCCGTAGAGGGAGCTACTTGGGAAGCAAAAGCAGCCATGAAGTCCAAGTATCCTCACCTTTTTCCTTCCAATTCCATTCCAATTTGAGGTAATAGTTCTTTATTAGTTTTTCAGTCAGTCATGTATAAATTCAGTCTTAGCATCATGTTCCTTCAGTTTGTACTTGCATCTTCAGCGTATTTGCATGTCCTTGGAACTCAGTTCAGTCAGAAATTCAGTTCTCAGTGTTTAGTGGTAGGTATTGCAGCCTACTCCCTCCATTTCAGCTAGTTTAGTCTTCATTCGAGGACGAATGGTCCCAAGGGGGAGATAATGTAACACCCCGTATCCAAAAATAGACTAGATTGCAGATTTTTGGTGTTGCAAGTGGCACTCACGGGCACCATCCACGGACCATAGGAGGACCCACGGTCCGTCCTGCAGGTCCGTGGTTCAAGTCAACAGACTCCCCCAGAACTCAGCCAGAAATTCGGCTAAGTGTTGACCCACGGCTGGACCTACGATCCGTAAGCCAGGTCACGGAACGTGGTTCATGTCCGTGGATTGATGCCCCTTAAGCCCAGCCTCTGACAGAAGTACGATCGACCAGCACGGACCGTCAATCGATCCACAGTCTGCAAGTGAGGGTAGCAGCCAGTTAGCTGAAAATTTTGATGGGTCAACTTCAAATGGTCATAACTTTTAGCAAAAAATGAATTAGGTGTCCCATGACCTATTATATGATAGATAATTGAATTATCTTTCCAATGCCACCGAGTTTTCTAAATTCCGACCTCCAAGTAAAAATTTATGCTCGTTTTAGTGAAGCCCTGTCGGGCAGACTCGACCAACGATTCCAATCGACGGACCGTCGATTGACCTACGGCCCATCAGTCCCGTCCGTCGGTCACTCCGACAACAATTAAGTCAGGGGTCTTTTGGTTTTTTCCTATTTCGTTGGACCCCTAAGATACGTCGTTTAAACCCTAAATTATGAAGTTTTAGTCAGTTTAAGCCTAGAAACATAACTAGAACTTACCTAAGTCAAATCATTAATCAAACTTAGAAAAATTAGAGCGTAAGAGGAGAAGAGAAGTCAAGAACCCTAGTTCAAGAACGCAGCAAGTTTTCTTCAGTTCCAGCCGAGAAATGATTTCTCTGTGGAATTCATCACCAGGTATGTGGGATTTTACTAGTGGGTTCCTTTCGCCCATTAGGTCCCTAGAATTCAGTCAGATTCTTGATTCCATGATTATGAACAGACTTAGGGTTTCTAGAATTTCAACAGATCATCAGAATTAGTTATTTAAATGTTTCAAATCAAATTATCATGTTATTTCTCAGTTTATTGCATGAATTTCAGAACCCTAACTATGTATTTCTTTAGTTCTTGAATTACACATGCTAGGTCAGATATCTCAGTTATTCAGTTAAACATGCCTCAGTTATTAATGCATCATTATCAGATTAATTGTTGCATTCTCAGTTTGCATGTTCAGTTTTGAACTATCCAGTATTTTACAGAAATTCAGTCATAAATAGTTAACCACTTAATTCATTGGGAGTAGCATAATACCGAGTTGGACTTGGGTTCAACGTACCCATATAGTCCCAAAACTACGAGCCACGTAGGTGTAAGTTCTCTCTGTGGGCAACATCAGTTTAGTGATCACGCCAGCATGTCTCTATACCTTTGGTCGGGTATATTGGGTCCTCTCGATAGGGCGTATACATCGGACTCCACATTTAGCTCGTGTGGTTTTATTGTCGGTTATTAGTAGCTCCCACAGTTCAGTTAGACTCTATTGCATTGACCACATTTACAGTTCTTTCAGTATTCAGTCAGCATGTTATAAATTGGTTATTGCATTCATTTAGCTCAGTATTCAGTATCTATATCATGTTCAGATTATTTCATTATTTTATTGCTTTGTTCAGTTATATGTTCTTTCAGTTTTACTCTATCTTGCATGCTCAGTACCTTTCAAGTACTGACGCATACGTGCACTACTTCTTCTCGTGATGTAGGTTCAGGTTCTCAGTATCCAAATCACGCTTATATCGATTCCCGATCTTCAGTTCAGCAGCATCAGTGGTGAGTCCTCATTCTTCGAGGACTAGTGACATGTTTATCTTTATTGCTTTTAGTCTTTAGTTTCAGTTTTGCTAGACTTAGTTGGGGCATGTCCTAACATTTCTAGTCAGTTTAGAGGCTTATTTCAGACATAGATAGATTTAGCTTAGTATTGAGTTAATATCTTTCTAGTATTAAACTCATCAGTTTTCATTTATCTCAGTTATAGTATATGAGTATTCCCCATCTTTTCATCTTATTTATGATTTAGCTTCCGCACAGTTTCTATTATTCAGATTATATTTAGTATGCTCATGATCATGCCAGCAGGGTTAGCTTGGGATCACTTGTGGTCCTAGGTCCCGTGTCCACGTCTCGGGGGTAGCTTGGGGCATGACAACAATAATTGACATAGTGAGTTTACCATTTTACCGTTATTAATTATAAAGTGGATGAATTGAAAACTTAAGATTTTTTTCAATTTTTTTTACCTTTTTCAAAGTAATTAATTGAGGGTATAATAGGTAAAAAAAAAATTGTCTTTTCTTGATTTGTCAAAATGGATAAGTAATTAAGAACAACTAAAAAATGAAATATGGACAAATAATTAGGGACAGATGAAGTAATAATGAATTCTATTTATAGACATTTTAGTTTGACGGTTTTGGATAATTTCCAATGTCCCAAGTCACTTGTTTTTGTTTCTCACTTGTTTTTTAAAAAAATATTTATTTAATATTTAATTCTCAGTACGTGAGTAATATTATTTTAATATTTTTTTGGTATTATTATTATTATTATTATTATTATTATATTATTATTATTATTATTAATTATTATTATTATTATTATTTTTGTTATC
Source organism: Solanum verrucosum (assembly GCF_900185275.1). NCBI lineage: Eukaryota > Viridiplantae > Streptophyta > Magnoliopsida > Solanales > Solanaceae > Solanum > Solanum verrucosum. Next base: position 616,761 of record NW_026020630.1, read on the forward strand.
AGGTTCCTGTTATATGGTCAGTTCATTATAGTAAATTAGATACATTTGTCGGTTCATGAATGATGAATCTGCCGGTTTAAAAGAGTACTATTAAAGGTTCGTTTGATAGTTGATCGCGAGGTAAATTATTTGTATATTTAATAAAATTTATATAATTAATAATCACAGTACTTTTACTATACATAAAATTAATGTGGCATTTATTTTGGTTTGTATGCAGGACGTAAGGTAATATTTAATAAATAACTAAATTAAACATAATTAACTTTTAAATAAAGTACTATATATATATTTTTCTTAATATCTACCTAACTTTAATCAACTACGAAAATAACCCCAGTAAAAGTAAGTGACTCTTTATTGGTGAAATGGAGTTATTCTTGTATAGGGAGAAAGGGATATTAATAATTAATAAGCAGTAAATATTAGTAGTATATTATACTCCATTTGTCCTTAATTATTTGTCTATTTTTCTTTTTTAGTTGTCTTAATTACTTATCTATTTTGACAAATCAAGAAAGGACAAAATATTTTTATCTATTATTACCCTCAATTAATTACTTTGAAAAAGTAGAACTTCTAGAAAATTTTAAGTTTTAATTCATCTACTTCATAATTAATAAGGATAAAATGATAAACTCACTATATCAATAATTATTTTCTTAATTGATGTGTCAATTCAAAAATGTGGACAATTAATTAGGGATAGAGGAAGTACTACTTATATAAGTAGTAAATATTACTCCTATAGTAATAAAAGTTCTCTGCACTTTAGTTTATAAAAAACTTTATGCATCAGAATATATATTGATACTTACCACAAATTTGAATTAATCAAAATAATAGAAAAAGTCATTTCAAATATTACTCCTTCTGTTTTAATTTAGGCATTTTTATTTATATTTAGTAAGTTTTTTCAATTTCAACCTTCAATATAATCATAAGATTTAAGAGACTATACATATTTTTAATTTAAAAATAAAAAAATGAAATTTTGTGTTCAATCAAAATAAGACGAGTAAATGGTTAAACCAAGAAACAGTACTTATCAGTCTTTTGTTCCACAGTTTTGGAGAATGCAGAAGCCAGTGGTTTTTGGGAACTTTAGGCCAAAACTATGGGGAATACCCATTTTTCGAAGTGTGTGCCCTATGGATAAATTGAAAAAAAAAAAGAATAGAATGCATGATGTTTAATCCACAAGTGATTCTGATTGAAACTATGCTAATATAATAGGTATGTATGTTTTTAAAGCAGAAGTTGAATGTAGGTGAAGACACTAACTGTATGTGTTTCCAAATTATATGTGCAAGTCAGTTAAAAGGCAAATTTGAAATTTCTAAAATATGATTAAACCACTAAAAAAAATGGGCAAAACAAAGGGAAAAAAAAATATAAATAAGTATTGATCCCTAGTCTTCAAGGTAACATGGGTATCAAAATATAATATTATACACATTTTCAAAATATATACATAAATTATCTAATTTTATGAGGAGGCCACAAATTCACATGCCTCATATTTTGCATATGAATTTTCCCTTCAAATCATCTATGTGAAGTGTATGTTATATTATATAACTTGTATGTATGAGAAAATCAACACCTAAAAATATATATTGTATATATATATATATGTCATACAATGATGAATGAAAAGTATTTATTATCGACACTATTGAAAAAATATATGCCTATTATTAGAATTTTTAAATACACAAATATATATATATATATATGATATATCTGCTATAAAAATACATAATATTATCATATTTTTCTAAGTTTTTGATTGATCGCTCATAGTAAGTTAGTAACTAAGCTAATATAAGTGGCCAATGAGACCTATTTGCTAATAAACAACTGCGCAATTGGGTAATTGGTCATTGTTTCAACTTATACCTTCAATTCTGTAAAAAAAAAAAAGTAGTGGTAGGTAAACCTAATTTCTAGGAATTATTTCTTCAAAGGAGCTTTAGATCATTAGTTACAAGAAAGCTAGTGATACCAACATTTTTTATTAGTCCTGACGTTTCAGTTTATGTGATATATTTTGATTGAATATTAAGTTTCAGCAAGACATAATAGTTATAAATTGTCTTATAAAAGATAAAATTAGAAAATTAAATTTAAATAGTTTCTAAATATATAGATGTATCATTTCTTTTAAAATAAACTAAATATGAAAATGTATCAGATGGTATAGGATAAATTGAGTACTTATCTTTGTAGCCCGTCTTTTTTTTTTTTTCATTTAATGTAATATGATATCTATATTGAAGTCCGATTTTTCTGGATTTGTGCCGAATAGGGTCCTATTTAGGGGGACCGCTCACTAACACGAGTATTTTCGTAAGAATGTGTATGTACTATCCTTTTTAAATCGTATTTATGTAACTTCACTGAATATGTCGTTATTGTTGTTGTTACCTGCTCAATGGAGGTGACAGTAGGGCTGGGCGTTCGGTCGGTTCGGTTTGGTTTTTAAATTTCGGTTCGATTTTTCGGTTTTCGGTTTGGCCAAATGTGAAACCAAACCAAATTGAAATAAATTTGATTTGGTTCGGTTATTATAATTTCAGTTTGGTTTATTTCGATTTGGTTTTCGGTTTAACCAAATTTAATTAACAGTGGCTTGTGCCATATGGATAATTTTAGTAAATTGAAAAAAAAGGCTTCAGAAATGCAGGAAATGAAAAAAAAAAAGGCTTCAGAACAAGTACAGACTTCAGAAGTGCAGGTATTTAATATTGTCATATACTTTTGCAAATTCTCATCTCTGCAGGAACTCAACAAGTGCATATTTTCATCTCTTGTGAGCAATAACTCACAAGTCTGTCACAGACTCACAGCCCATAACTTTTGTGAGCACAACAAGTGCATATTCTCATCTATTTACAAGCAGGTCACAAGTCACAAGTCACAAGCCTTTTACTTTCACAACTCACAGAAAAGCAGAAATGGAAAGCAGTTTGACCAATGTTGCTGCAGCCTGCAAGCATTTGTTGCCAAGGAGCAGACAAATTTCAACAAACATTTAACTTGCAACTTACAATATCATTGACTAAAATAATCAAACAAAACTGATAATTCTTGTCCAAGCAGTCCAGCAGGCAGCAACATTAACAAACTAGTCGAGAATAAGAATAAAGACTATCAAGAGTCAAGACAACAACACTAGAAAATTCAACAAACTTGTGCCCAACCCTAAAATATAGTTAGTTACAAACTAAAGTCCAGTTGCCAGTAGGCAGCATTGCAATTTGCAGCAACCAAAAGATTTAGAAAACCAACAAAACATTGTTGTGCAACCTCCAGTGCAACAACTCCCAAGTTCCAAGTTCCAACATATAGCAACCAAGAAAATAACAAAACAGTGATGTGCCTGCGAGAAAATAGAACTCTTTAGACAAATTATCTACATTTCATAATAAAATATATTAAACTATCAAACAAGTTGTGTAAATAAGTTATTTACTTACCCATTACCACGCTTCACTAGTTGATAGTTGAACTTACAAGTTGCAACTATATATCAATAATACTAGATTCAGTCCCACTACATGCAAGATCTAAAAAAATATGAAAGAATTTGTTAGTTGTTAAGAAACACTAGTAAGAAAATTATTTTCAAGACAATTAATACAAATACCAAATTCTTACCAAGTTCAAGTTGCTCAAGATACTCTAAATCTTCCTCAATATTGATTGGAAAAGGCTCACTTCTAAGCCAATCTTGAACACAAATAAGAGATTGCACAAGTTTAGGAGTTAATGAACTCCTAAAGGGATCAAGAACACGACCTCCTGTGCTGAATGCACATTCTGATGCGACACTTGAAATGGGAATGGCAAACACATCACGAACCATCTCCGCAAGAATAGGAAATCTCGGCTCATTAAATTTCCACCACATTAATATATCAAATTCATCACTATCAGGCTCAATATCTTCAGTAAGATATCTTTCCAATTCTGACTTACTACCTAAACTTCCACTAACTTCTTTATGCTTCTCAAATTGTTGTTTCGTTCTCATTCTTCCTCTATTTACAAAGTTGTCACAACCACTCACACTAGATATACTTGATGAGTTGTTAGATGAAGTGGGTGAGGATGGTACATGTGAAGAGCTTTTTGAGGATTTCTTAACATAATAATCAAACAAGTTTTCCATGTATTTTTTCACTTCTGAACATAGCTTGTCCCCTACTTCTTTTCCAAACATATCCACAATTGCAAATGGAACATAATCAAGCTTGTTACGGGGATCCAACACGGATGAAATAAAGATCATCTTGTTCATTTTATGTGGTTCACCCCAATACTTTTTGAACTTTTCATTCATACTTTTTGCCATTTCTTTCAAATTACCATCTTCATTTTCCATCATCTCTTTCAAAATAAGATTAAGTTCAGCAATTTCAACAAAATGTGTATTGCTAGTGACATAATTAGAACCAGAGACCTTCACAGTAAGTACATAAAAAGTTTCAAGAAATTTCACCATAGACCTCACATTTTTCCAGTCAGCACTTGTAAGTGTAAGAATACTTGCACTAGTTCCATCTTCATCACTAGTTCTATCTTCATCTTCAGAAGAAACAGAACCAAAGGTACGAAGATGATTCAAGTATCCAATATCATAAAAACTATATCTTTCAAATGCAAGCTCAAAATGTTGTGCTACATCAAGCATCAAATATGTAGAGTTCCACCTAGTAGGAACATCTAAACACAATGATTTCTTACAAGCTATCAATTGAGATTCACAACATTCTTTGAACTTTCTAAGTCTTGCGGGAGATTGTTTAATGTACTTCACGGCTTGTCTCACTAGCTTGATAGACTTACCAATTTCCTTCAACCCATCTTGCACAATAAGATTAAGGATATGTGCCATACACCTCACATGAAAATGGTCACCATCCATAATGTTAGTTCCCCAATTACTCAATTGTTTAGACATTTCTTTCACAGTAACATCATTAGAACTAGCATTATCAACTGTAATAGTAAACACATTATCCAAACCCCATTCAAGCAAACAATTAGTAATGCAAGCTGCCATATCCCCGCCCTTATGACTAGAAATAGGACAAAAATTTATTATTCTTTTATGCAAAGTCCAATTTCTATCTATAAAGTGGGTTGTCAAACACATGTAGTTGATTTTTTGTATAGAGGTCCAAGTATCTGTTGTAAGACAAACTCTTGGACGTGCTTCTTTGAAAACCTTCTTCAAAAGTTGTTTTTCTTCAAGGTATAGTTCATAACAATCTCTCGTCACGGTTCTACGAGAAGGAATATGAAATTGTGGCACTGTAACTCTCATGAAGTTTTTAAAACCCTCTTTCTCAACAAAACTAAATGGTAGCTCGTCAACAATTATCATTTTGGCTAAAGCTCTCCTACTTTGTGCTTGGTCAAATTTCCAAGTGCTAATCACCCATTCCTTTGCTCCCGTTGAAGATGGTAGAAAATTATTAGCTTTTGACCTTTATCTACGGTGTCACGAGGAAATTTAAGACATATTCTCATATGATTATTCATTGCCGACGTACCATTAATCGATGTAGAAGCTGCATAAGGTTTCTCACAATACTTGCATTTGGCTTTCTTAGCTCCATTTTCATCAGTGAACTTGTCAGAATGCTTCCAACAAGTAGCTCTAGGTTCCATGCTTTTTCTTTTATTTGAAGTATCAACATCAACTTCAACCTCATTGGGAGATGAGGTGTTTGGTATGCTGTCATTTGAACCTCCACTTTCACTTATCCTACTTCCAATTTGTGTCATCTGTAAAAAAGTGAAAAAAAAAGAATAACAACAATCAGAAAGACGCAGTACATTACAGTTCACAAATCACACAAATAATCACAAAGTTTCATACTTGCATTCAATGATTAAACTCACGCAGTTCAGTTGCGGTTCAGAACTCATAAGAACAATAATCACGCAGTACATTACAGACTTACAGTTCACTAACCGACTCACTGATCAGTCCCTAACTAATAGACACTACTGAAACACAGCTTATATTCTGAAGATTCCATAGTACAATTGGATATTTTAGCATAGACTGCATATGTAAAAGTACAAGTAACTAATAAATAAAAGAACTCCACATAGCAGGAAAATGGAACATTAAAGAAAGCTCTAAAAGTGTTGTTCAAGTCAAAGTGAAGTATTCAGGGATAAGTGTTCCTAAATCCTAATATATAGGATATTGACCTGGGAAAAGTATCCTTGGTAGCAGACCTGTGCAATGGTGTTAAATCAACCCCAAAGTAGTTTTGTTGCTGCCAAAAGGAAGCCTGGACCGCAAGGAATAAAAATAGTATTAAGATATTAACTCGCAATCGAAAAAAATAATGTAAACAATGGTCAGTAAATCATATCAGCGAAAAAGAAGAGATAAAGTGTATAAAAGCAAAAGAAAGCCAAAGTCCAAACTATCAGACATTTGTAGAAGTTACTGGTAAATGCTAATGGTAAATGGATACTGATTTTGGACAGTGAGATCTTTGTCAATAAGCTTTGCCTGAATAATTGATTCTTGTTAAAAAGAAAACATGAAGATCTAATAGACATCCACGGTGACTGTGACGCTTGAATACCAAAAATTTTATTCGTCATACTGATTTTAGATGGCATTCAATTTGTTTCTCTTGTTCTCCTACTGTCTACCCAGCCACAGAAGTCCATTAGCAAGACCTCAGTCTTATTCATTTAAGAGCAAAAGATGAACAAAATATCAGTGCTTTTCATGGGCAAAATGCAAAAAGAATTGTTATAGTTACAAGTTACAAGTACACTGTACACCCTTCAACACTAACTACTCAAGTACTCATCTTGTATTTGAAATTGAATATAACATAATAAAGATTTCTAGATGAAGTTAAGACTTAAGCCGCGATGAGCAGTGGCCAATGAGCAGTGAGCACTGACCTTTGACTATTGAGTCACGACTCGCGAGCACTGAGCAGACAACAGTTGCGAGCAATCAACGTCAGCGAGGAGCCAGGAGCAGCGGTAGGCTTGAGACGACGAGCTGAGAGATGAGAGATGAGAGTTAAGAGACGAGCTCGGAGCCGCGGCGTAACTGAGAGTCTGAGAAGAGAGTTGAAGCTTATGGACTACGGTGGTCTCAGATTACGGATTTCTAATTCAAATTGGAATTTGGGCATGGGCTATTGTGCTGAGAGTTGTATTTTTATTAAAGGAATGGGCTGAGATTTAATGAAGGGGTAAAGACTAAAGAATATATATATCTAATTTTGGTTTTTTCGGTTAACCAATTTTTTAAGCTAAAAAACCAAAAACCGAACCGAAAAACTGAAATATTGAAAATCAAAACCGAAACCGAAATTTAAAAAAAATTGGTTCGGTCGGTTTTTTCGGTTTTAACCATATTATGCCCAGCCCTAGGTGACAGAGTACCTGGACCACAAAATGGATAAGTCTGTGATTTCTGGCTCTTCTGTAAATGATCCTTGTTAAGCGGGCTAGTTATCTATTGGGCCTTTTTGGATGAATAATGTCAAAGTGGCCCAAAACAAATTCTTTGATGAAATTGACAAAATACTCCAAGCCCCACAATATATATATTATGGTTTGAAATAATTTGTTTACCACATAATGTATAGTTCATCATTACTACTTTTAGCTTATAACATTGATAACACACCAGTCAGGAGCAAGTTAGGTTTGATTACATGAATCCTTCAATTGATTATTTAGAGAGGATTCTTGACGAGTTCTACATTAACTGCTAATCTATCTCAAACTCTGTTCTTTTATTTGTGTTTGAGATTAATAATGTGAGCAATATTACACGAGGCGGAGTTATAACTACTTTTATGCGGTCAAAAATTAATTATATGCACACAAGAGTTACAATAGAAAAAATCATTTTGATTGAATCAATTATTGGGGTCAAATAAAGACAAAAAATAATATGCCAATAATCTAGCACGATAAAATACGCTTCAACGGCATGGAATGGCTAGCTTTTAAAAATATCGAATTGTCTCTGTTGGACTATACCAATGAAAAATATATTTTGTATTGATTCAATTTTTAATATCAATACCAAATAAGTTTGTTTATATATATATATATATATATATATAGATGAACAAAGAATATATAATAACATAAAGAGAGAGTAAATGAAGGAATAAGGTTAATTAACTATCAAGGATTTACTTGGTAAGACAGATAGGATTAATTAAAGGACTTGAATTTAAGTTCTGACAATTAAAAAAATGATTCGCAGTTTTATCTTTAATTGAGTTTACGTGACGCGAATTTGCATTAACTAGGTCCCCAAATACCAGACATTAAAAGATAATTCGTGCACAATAGCATCTCGCGTTCACGGGGAAGAGTTGCGCCATAAGATAATGATATAGGTAACATGGGTATGTTGTTGGGCAGTGAGGTATTGTAAAGTGAAGTAGATGAACATGGAAAATGAACAAGTTAGTGAATGAGGGGTAAGTAGAAGATCAATTCTTGAGGAACTTACTGTAAGGGTAAATAGCACTAAGACATCTCTTGTTCTTTCATTTTAGATTTAGATTGAGATTGATTTCTGGGAATGAGTGACAAATTCGATGACCAGTCAATGGTTGCAGCTGCTAAGATATCTTGGGAATGATGTGGATCAGAGTTAAGAGCAAGCTGGTTTCCATTGTTTGTAATTTGTATGTCCTTCATTAGTAAAAAAAAGTTGAAACTTTCGAGGCAACTTTTTGGTTCATGAAGAGGGAGGGACTTGTTATGAGTATAGTCTTATCTGGTAGGAATGATTTTTTTGCTCAACACCTTTGGCCTTTTTTCTTAATGTAATATATGTGGCTTAATCATGGCATGCTGAAAAAATGAATAAGAGAAGATTGTTTGTGTCTCTTAAATTTTCTTGGGCTTCTATTTTTGTTCATCTTGTGAAGTTGGCTATTGCCTTGAATTGATCTGTTTCCCGCCGTACGTAACTAGTTCGGTGGGAAATGAGTGGAAAAACCATGATTTATAAAACCTCTATTTCTAATAGTGATAGGACGGTAAATGATGCCTTGCAAGTATTGATGTTTGTGAGTGAAGAATGAATATATTTATAAGCATTTCAATTTTCAATAGTGATATAATGAAATTGTCATTCTATTTAATTTCAATGGGAGTTACCATATATATAATTAATGTGGATCTTGCTAATATAGAAACCAAACACCTGTCTATTATTCTGAAATTTAACATTGAAATATTTATTTATTTATTATACTAGTAATACAAGTAACTAAACAACCCTTAATTGAAGTTCATATCAGTCTATTTAATAGGATCAACTAGTATCTCAGAGATGACATATTTCAAGTTATTTATAAGCATCTTCATCTTTATATATGAACTCAGATACTCTTGTAAGATTAATTATAGGCATGAGCAAAACTCTTGGTACAATAGCCACATCCACTTTGAAGTATTCTTCATTCAAATCCTTCCAATAATTTTCTATTATTTTTCTTATTTTTGTATGTGCTTCTTCCTTTGTAACACCATATTCTTTCATATAACATTCAACACCAGAAGTTGTATCTCCTCTTTTTTGCTCTTCCTAATCATATAAACATACAAAATTAATCAAATAAACATCTATTATTGTGTCAAGTCAAATAACATCACATAAATTGAGATAGAGGAAGTATATATAAACATACCTCATGTGATAAAAGATCATTGAGTAATCTTGCAATGATACAAGATGCAACAAACATGGGAGGTTCAGATGTTAGCCAATCAAATGCATCTTTAGTTGCTATCTCTCCCATGCCTAACCAAGAATTAGTTGCTAGCAATAGGTAACCACTTGTTGGAATTCCATTCTTCATATATTGTTTCATTCTTGGTACTTTCTTCCCATAATACCATTTTGCCTCTTGAAAGTAAGCCTTCACCACCTTTTTCATCTGAAAAAAAAAAAAAATTAGTGAAACTTGCTACAGTAAAATTCTCCAAAAAATGTATAAAATAAAATAAAATTAGTGAAACTTGTAACACTTGTTTGAGGCTCAAAGTGGACCCCTAAACTCCCAAAGTAAGCCTCTACCAATCTGTCTCTTACATAAGGTGATGTGTTCACTATTTCCAATTCTTTCCACCACCTACAAAAAATTGTGTTTTTTTAGTTGGAACATAATATAAAGGTTAATTAAGATGTATATATATTTTGCAAGATGTTGAAGTCTAATTTGGCAAAGTTTAGTAAAACTTGATTGTGATTTTGATTTTGTTGGTAAAATGATATGTATTTTCTTGTTTCTACCCTCACAATGCCATCTTTAATTGGAAACTTGAGGGCATTAGTGATTTGTTGTGCAAGTTGGGAGTTGCTCAATTTAGGTAAAATTAGTTTCAATTAAGTAATGGTGAAATTTAGTGCTTCATCAAGAAATTGTTCTCCATGTACTCTGAATTGAGCTGCCTCATATAACTTCAACATTCCTTGCACGTCGTTAACCAATTCTTCAATTCCTTGAAATTTCCTTGGTCATTAGTGAACTTCTTAAATGCATCTGCTTCAAATTATATATACATTATGTGCAAGGAAAAAAGGTACTAATTATAAGTGTTTTTTTTTCCTTGTGTTTGGTTAGTAAGAATAAAATATTTATTATCCCACAAACATTTAGGTATAATATGAGCAAATACTATTATACCAAACCTGAATCCCCACCCTTTAGAAAGGATGCAGACTTCGAGTGTGGGTCAAGATCAGATCTTAGGTCGAGGTAGGAGTCAGGTCCTAAGTTGGATCCCAGGTCTAGATAAGGGGTCAGGAGTCAAGTCTTGGGTTGGGGTCGTGGGTCAGGAGTTTGGCATAGACCAAGCTCAAGAGTTGATGTCAGGCCCTGGTCAGGGTTGAGAGTCGAGTCCCAGGACCCGACTCCCTACTCCTGACCTCGACCCGTTATCATGAACTTCCAACTACCATTAATCTTGACTCGAGACCCTAGATTCGACCTCAATCTAGAACTCAACTCTCGATCCTGACCTCAACCTACAACCCAAATCCTGACTCCTGACCTTGACCTTGACCCAAGAGCCGAGTCCAATCTTGAGTTGAGATCGGGTGGCATGTCATGAGTCCAAGTTGAATATTGGATCTCAAGGCGGATTCGGATGGTGAGGTTGAAAGAAAAAAATGATTTTTTTTTCTAAATTTGAATGATACTTATCACATGAGACATAATACCCTTGTTGCCTAAGTAATCGAAAACATAGAGCAATAGCATGAAGGTTATCAATCCAAAATTCTTCACAGTGAGTGTGCATGTAACTCAATGATTCATCAATCTCACTTTCAAAATGATAAGCTAAACCAAGACATTGAATTGTGTTGATGAGTTCAAGTTTTTTCCAAAGAATTTGAAGGATCCATCACTAACATCTTTCTCACTTTTTCTTTTAGGTCTTCATGTTGCTTCTCTTCCCCTTCATTTTCTCCCTATTTGGGAATTAATACATTAGTCATCATATGAATTTGTTTTGTATATTGACGGTATAAAAAATATTTATTTACCGGAAGATCAACATAGGCAAAAAATGGTCAGCCCATACGGTAGGATGATGACTACCAGAGCAACGTGTAATGATAACCTCATGATCCGTTGCAACGGTTTGTGTGCACAACTCCATTTTTCACAAGGAGTTACAAAAATTGTTTGGTAAAGGAAATGAACCAAAATTTAAACAAACATGAGTTCCAATGGCAAAGCTACATGGATCAAAGGGTGACCACTGACCAGTTAAACATTTTTCATCGAGAGATATTATACTTTATATAAAGAAAAGTATTAAATCTTTTTAATACATATAAAACTCTTTTTTATATATACATATTAAATCTTAAATACCCTTAACAAAATTTCTAAATTTGTCAACGGAATGATCAACATGATGCAACCCTGGCTCAAAGTTCCATCAACTCTTTTTTAAACGATCTACTAATAGGGATGACAACGGGATAGGGCATATAGTACATATCATTAATTCACACATCATGAGTAATGTTATTACACCAAAACCATAGAGGCAAAAGTTTCATTAACATATAGCTTATTACTTATTTTAGTTTAGGATTGTCTCCACTACTATTAATTAATTAGGATTATTATACCCTATATATTTTTCTCTATGTATAGGAATTTTGTGTAAACTCAATACTAATTACTACTGGTAACTTTTTAAGAAGAAAAATAAATAGTAGTTCACTTATTAAGCTACTTCTCTGCAAAATTAAAGTGTTACATGAAATGATCTCGATAAAAAAAAAAAATGTATATATATATATATAGGTCATACCTTATAATAATATTGTCTCTACTGCCAAGTTGCAAATTAAAATTTTCAACTTACCAATTATACATGAAGCATGACTACTCCATTCCTATTTATAATGCCTTAGAGGTTTGTAAAGTGGCCAGATGGCTTTACAAAATGACAACATTGTGGGCATTATTAGAAATAAAGGATTTCTCATCGTGAATTAAGAAATTTGTGCTATAAAACATGATTTTTGTATTCATTTCTTATTGAATCATCTCACTGAAAAAATGTATGGGGGAAACAGATTCACAGTGAAATAGTGGGAAGCTTCCTAATTTTTCCATATGAAACAACTACTATTTTTTTTCATTTTATACTGATTCAATTAAAATATGAAAAAATTACCTCACACAACTATTTAAGGGTTAATAGTACAACCTTTACATCTATTTTTTTTATTACTTACTACTTATAAAATTTTAATTACAAATATTAACAAATCAGTTTTAATTTATAAATTAATTAATTACATTTTAATTAATTTATAATATATAATGTTATTATAATTAATAGGTGAGAGAAATAAAACTAATGAGAGAGAATTAATTATCTATTACACCTTTCAAGGAATTCTCTTAACTTATTACACGCCACCCTCATCCCCACTCCCACATACCCACATTTCTATTTCCACCCATGATTACTCTTTCTCTTTCACCTTCTTCATTGTTCTTCTTTTTCATTCAAACAAAAATCTTGCAAATCTGGTACACACTCCAAAAATCAAAAAGTTCGGTTCACAACAAATATGCCGAAGAATCAAAAAGTTCATCATACACTTAAAAAGAGTCCAAGATTTATAAAGGATGTATCTAATATTGAAAAAGAGCCTCCAAGTTTTAATATTTTAACTCAAACTCCGTCGCCCAAGATAAATGCAACTCCGACGAAGAAGAGTGTAACCCTTTCCAAGAAAAAACAAAACCCAGCGAATGAGAAGAAACAAGAATCAAAGAAAATATTCACTCCTCCAAATCAAAAGGGGCAAAAAAAGAAAAGGAAAATGGTGTTAAATAGTATACCAATTGCATAGAAGTTTTTTGCCGATATCTATGTCAATTTCATACCAAGAGTGAATATAACAATGTCATACCATTATTATGTAAATATTAATTAATGGGAACTAACAGTATACCGATTTCTTATCATTATTATTTATAATTCTATACCAATTTCATGCCAAATTTAAAATTCATACCAAAAGAATATCAATTTCAATCCAATTGTAAATAGCAATTGTGTTTTGTTATATAAATAGTATACCAATTGCATACAAGTTTTCTGCTAATATCTATACTAATTTCATACCAAGAGTGAACACTGGTTCATACAAGATTCATACCAAGAAGAGTATCAAATTCAAACAAGTTAATTGTAAACATTCTTTAATTATAAAGTAACAATATATCAATTTCATTGCGATTATATGCAAATCTCTATATCAAACTCATGCCAAAAGTAAACACTTCTTATTATATAAAAAATATACCAAATTTATGTTTAAACAGATAATATAAAACGAAAACGAATATGAAGCAAAAAAAATCAAGAGAGACGATAGTGACGACTATTGTTTTGAGATGAGAGAGAAAGAGACGAATATTGAGTAAAAATATATATTTTAAAAGACAATTAACAAGTGAGAGAAAAGATAGTAAATGTTTTAAACTAAACAAGGAAAATAAATATTCTCTTTGTTAAGATTCATTATTTTATGCCTATTATTAATTATCATTACTTATTTAACAAAATGTTACATCCCGTAATTATTTAATGTTAAAACTTAAAAGATAAAGCATAATGACATAACTAATAATAATTCGTCTTATATATGTCAATTATAAAACTTTCTCTTAAAATATCTATGAAATAGCCACTTGTTATAGTGAAAAATTTAGCGGAAAAATAGGTAGTTCTTGTTTTAGTAAACAAAGAAAATATATATTCATATCATATGCATCATTTTATCAGAAGTGATTGCATTATTTCTAGTACGGAAAAGGGTCAAAATTGCCCCCAAACTATATGAAATAGACCATTTATACCCTTCGTTACATTTTGGGATAAAAAATGCCCTTGTTGTTATCCTAAGAGACCACAAATACCCTCAAGAGTTAACACCCCAAATTTTTGTTGACGTGGCAAGCCACGTGGGACTAATCCTTCCACCTAAGCGTTGGCAACTAGGATTCACTACAAAAGAACTATACCTTTAGCGGCAACAACAGTCGCCACAAAAGCCCAGAAAATCGTCACTAAAAGTTTTTAACATTAAATTCTAATTTTGTGTTTTTTTCTTCATTGTTTTTAAAAAACCAAATATGATATCGATTAAGTAGGAGTTTGAAGACACTATATGTTTTATTTTTATGTCATATGTAAATGTATAAAATGTACAATGATGCATTATATATATATAGTAGGAGATTTGAATCGAGAAGTAATTTTAATTATTTTTCGTAATAATATTGGATGTTTTTAATATGGATATTGCAAGTTATTTATTTTAGAAAATTAGGTCGCAATCGAAAATTAATTATCATATTTTTTTGTTGAAAAAATAGGTTTTACTAGCGAATGGTTGTTGGAGCCTTAGTCGCCACTAAAAATCACTCATAACCTTTAGTGGCAATATTTTGGGATTTTGTGGCGACTTTGTCGCCACTAAAAGTCAAGTTCTTTTGTAGTGAATCTTAGTTGGCAATGCTTAGGTGGAGGGATTAGTCCCATGTGGCTTGCCACGTCACTAAAAAATTGGGGTGTTAACTCTTGAGGGTATTTGTGGTCTCCTGGGCTAACTGCGAGGGTATTTTTGATCCCAAAATATAATGGAGGGTATAAGTGGTCTATTTCGCATAGTTCAGGGGCAATTTTTACCCTTTTCCATTTCTAGTATTAGATAGTGGTACTGGTTTTATAATAGACATATTAGCTATTATTTTACTTGAGGGCATTTTCTGCCTAACAAAAAAATTTGATATCTCACGATTGATTTCTACTCAACTCGTTAAAGGATGAAATTTTTTATCATGATCAAGAGAGATAACAACATGATTGATAGTCTAAATAAAAAATGAGTTGACCGCCTCTACGAGCCGAAGTAAGGGACTTTCTTACTGAAGCATACATAACAGACAAGGGCTTATAAGAATATTCTTAGCCTGTTATTCAAGTTCCATTCTTGTCTTGCATCAAAAATAAACATTTTTGGGCTATAATTTTAATTGCAATAAGCTAAGTTAGGTAATTATATATTTCTAAAATTGTTCCTATTATTTTTAAAAAAAAATAAAAGGGTCTATATATTCAACCATTAATAGAAGTCCCCCTACAGTACTACATTCTCAACCCATTTAATCTAATAAAAGGTCCCCTTACGCTGTATATTCAAACAGGTTGGCCAAGTGGAGAGAGTCAATATAGTGGTTAATTAGTTAAGAATTTTTAAGAATTACTATTGTTTAGACTTAATTACCAGATATAGCTATGATTTATTTAATTATAATTTGTAGTTAGATATTAAAAGAAGGAGTGTAACGAGTGAGATTGGAGGAGGAAGAAGAAAGGCTAGCGAGAGAGGGGATAGAGAGGCAAGAGACGAAAGCAGGGGCGGCTTAACGTAATTGGGGCCTAAAGTGAAATTTCATTTTGAGGCCTAAAATTTAAACAAACTTCGTATACGTATTTATTCAAAATTTATTTAGATGAAAATTATTAGGATTTAATATTGTTTATTCAGTTATTAGTTTTAGGTAAGATTTTATATCAACTCAACATTGAAAAACATTCTTTCAGTGAGGTAATTATTATAATTTATATGAATTGCTAACATAATTCTATAAGTAATAAGTTGACAAATATTAAATAAAGATAAGAGTTAGAACCATGGAATCTGGTTCAAGAAGTTGATGACTTGGTATATCCCATTTTAATATGCTTAAATACTCAAAAGTCATAAAAAGTATATAATAACTATCCATTAACTATACATTTTGATACACTTAAAAGTTAAAAATAAATTATCTATACATTGACTATATATTATGATACACTTAAAAGGCTGAATATAGATTAACTATAAACGTATATATATGGAAAAAAATGAATATCATGAAAAAAGGATCTAGCCAAAAAAAGAAAGTCTTCGAGACGTAAGATATATATATTGGGGACCTTATTTTATTTTTCCTAACATTTTTATTTTAAAAGAAGATTAGGTATATCCAATTATTTCCACTGTCATAATTAGTTTGGCAGAACTACTTAGAATTCTAATTTATGGAAAAAAACAGATACTTAATGTAAAGTGAGTGAACATAATTTACTACTCGATTTCATAAATATATATAAAATTTTATGGAAAGTCATATATATAACTTGGAGGGAAATATTTCATATCTTTCAAGATTCACTGTGTCAGAAATGTATTGCCACCTAGTCACAAAGAAATTATAAAAATTTATAGCATTAGTAGATATCTTTTAATTATTACCGTAAAAATATTTAATGACAATTGAGATTATGTCATAATTGCATCTAAAGTTGTTAAAAGCATCATTTATGTAATTGCCACACACCCAAAAGTTGAATGAATTTTGAGATAATTATTGTTAGTAGAAGTGACTCTTATGTTACAAAAAAATAAAATCAGTAACTTCCTCAGATAAAAATTGTTAATCAAATGACTATGTGAGAAATCAACATGGGAAAAACCAACTTCCATTATCTTTCACAACAATATATGTTGATGATGTTGGTAATACATAAACAAAATTACATTAGTAATGTCGATATTAGATATACTCTAAATTAATACTTAAAAGAGTTGATTAATTCAATTGTGACCCTTAATTAGTTTTGTTTGAAGGAGTTTTGCCTTTCTATTTTGAGAATAGTCTTATCAGCTACAACAAAATATGCCATCCCAGCAGCTGTTGAGATAATGAGAGCTTTAGCTGTTGGATTCAGATAGGTTTTTGCCCATGGTGACATCTTCCCAAAAGCATACTGCACATTAATTCATTTCAAATATTACAAAATTTGATATAACGAAAAATATATTTTCTGAAAAATGTTTTTTTTTCTGTAATGGCCGTTAGTAAACATTTATATCTTTTATGGGATAGAAGTAAAATCTGTATATATTTTATCCACGTCAGACTTCACTTATGAAATACACTAAATTTGGACAGAAATCATTTCAAATATTAGAAGTCAAAGAACATTTAGTACGACGAAATAAATTGTCTGGAAAATATTTTTCTTTAAAGTAGTTAGTAAACATCTATCTACAACCTCTCTATCTCTCACTCGGGTAGGGGTAAAAAAATCTGCATATACTCTTGATCTCCTTTCTTCAGACTCTATCTGTGGGAATACATTGATTTTGAACGGAAATCATTTTCTATTTTTAATAATATCTCAACTCTTAATTATATGATATTTATATCTCACTTTTAACTAATGTATGTATACCCCATGGTGCAAACACCCCCCCCCCCCACCCAAATATTGAAATGTATATGTATATAGTTAGTATAAATCTTACAATTGGAATGGCAGTACCAACAGATGCAACAACAGCTGCTTTTGCTCCTGCAACAACTCCTTCTGCATAATACAATCATAAAATTAAAATTAAAAAATTCACCAATTTTATCAATTTAATAGAAAAATCAAGATGAGTTTTATTTTTATTTTTTGTGAATTACAAGGTTAAAGAAAGATAAATTATACCATGAGAACATTGCTTAGCCAAGGCTAATTTTTGGTCCACTGCATCTAAACTCACATTCTTCACCATTTTCAATATTTGTAAAAAAATAAGCTTTTGCTAGAATTGATGAATTTGTGAGTGAATTAAGTAAGAATGTTGATTTATAGGCATTTTAATTTTGAGTTTAGACAAATGTGTTTGATGGTTTTGGCTAATTTCCAATGTACCAAAGTCACTTGTTTTTGCTTCACACTTTTTTTGTGTTTAGTGGTGTTTTTTTCAGTTACATTACTATATACTATAATTAGTATTAGTACATTTTATCCTCAGGTTTTTATTGTTGTCAGTACATGAATTTGAGTTCCTAAGTTTGGAGGGTGCAATGTGCACATAACTCTAGTATAGTATGAGAGTGAGGAAATTTGTGTTTTTGGATTTATGGTCAAAAGAAAATATCATTTGTATGTCTAATAGTAATTAAGACAAATAAATTGAAATTAAAATAATAATAAATAAATAGAAAGCCAAAACAATGGGTAAAGGACGGTATCCAAGCTATCTGTTTGATCATAAATTTTGAAGTTGAAATTGATTTGAATTTTTGAAAGTGTGGTTTTTTAAAACTTGAAGTTGTGTTTGGACATATATTTTACTTTAATTTTGTGAATGAAAGTAAATTTCTCTCAAAAACTACTCTGAACAATTTCTGGAAACTTGAAAATCATATTTTCAAAATTTGTTTAAATTTTATGGTCAAACAAATATTTGAAAATAAAATTTCAAAATTTATGATCAAAACACTAGCTAAATATCTTAGAAAGAATATATTTAATAATGCTTAATTAAAAAGTGAAAATAGTTTTTTAGAAAAACATGCGTAAAATATTAATAGTACGATAACCTAACTTCTATGATATCAAAGATTAATCACTACTCTTGTCGTCTCATATTAGTTGTCCATTTTTTTACATGTCCTTTAAGAAAATATAAAGTTTATAAATAATAAGAACAAATTTTACTTATATACCCCTTAAGAATATTTTCTGAAATTCTACAAACTTATTTACGATTTCAAAAAAAAATTAATTATTAAGGGATAAATGAAAAAAATCTGATTTTGTTAATTGATAAGTTAATTGAGACAACTAATTTTAATAATGTGAACAACTTAAATAGAATAGGAGTACAATTTATTATGATTTTTATTGGTAATAATAATAATATGGCTCATGAGCAAAGCTATTTGAATTAATTTTTTTTTGCTTGTATGAGTTTTCTTGAGTACATCTATGTCAAGATTGGTTACTAATTATATAGATCTCGAGTCTATTTTGCATGAAAGGAAGGGGAAATTACATATGTACGTGATAGTCATGTAGATTTGTTCTCATAATTAGATCCTTCTTAATAAAACATGACATAGTCAATTCTGATCACTTTTACGTAAAATAAATAAATAAGGTTAATGATTGATGAGAAAAACAAGGTTTATTATATTTATAGTAGTAGAGGATGTAGATGGTTCTATTACATAGACAAAAATCACATTTTTTTGAGGTTTCTACTAATTAATTACCTCATCATGTGAGTACTCCACCTACTAACTACCCTACTAATTGTACTTAAAACAGTAATTAATTTAAATTTTCATAATAAAACTTAGTACTAAAACAGCTTTTATAGTTGTTGATGAGCCTTCATATTATATTAGCCTGTTGTTTGAAGGAGTTTTGCCTTGCTGTTTTCAAAATAGTCTTGTCTGCTACAATAAAGTATGCCATCCCAGCACTGTCATATAGAATAATATAAACCATTATTAGAAAAAATAATTCGTAGAGTTTAATTTCTATGCACTAAAGTATCGTGATATGAAATTTATATCATATTTGATTATTGTTAAGTATATTAATTAAAATCAAGACTATAATCTGATAATTTATCATGTATATAGAAGGTGTGTTAAGTTATCAAGTTTCTAGAATGAGGGTGAATAAATTGCTTACGTACGATATTATGTATATATCTAGTCACCTGAAAGATAATTATTTATCAAAAATAAAATCGACTTTTATATTTATGATATATATTATAATAAGTAAAATCTCATTGATGATATAATTTTTTTTATATATAAATTTTTTTTTTTTTATACCTGTGGAGACAATGAGAGCTTTAGCAGTTGGATTGAGATGTGCTCTTGCCCATGGTGATATCTTCCCACAAGCATACTGCAAATTAATTAATTTCATCAATAATTCAAATATATTAGTATTAGAAGGCAATAATATTAATTAGTATCAATTTTTAGTACTAGAAAACTTTTAAAACTTAGTCGCCTAAAATAATAGGTTATAAACATTCAGATGGTATATAAATCATTATAATAAAGTAAACTGAAAAGTTTAAAGTGAAATTACTAACCCAAAAATGTGTCACTTTTTAAAATTAACTAAAAGTAAAAAACAAAACATCTATCACTTTCCAACCAAATACCAAATAATATTTTTCAAAAATTCAAAAAAAATGACTTTTATCGTGCGAAACACACGTAAATATGCAATAGATAGTGTAACTTACAGTAGGAATAGCCGTAGCAACTGTTGCAAAAACTGCTGCTTTTGCTCCTGCCTTTGCTCCTTCTACATTTATTTAAAATCATAAAAAGAAAAAAAAAACATTCATCAGATTAATTATCAATTAAATGAAAAAAATTCTAATGGGATTTTTTTATTTTTTTTTGGTGAAGGTACAAGTAATAAAAGGCAAAGTACCATGAGAGCAACGTTTTGCAAGTGCTAATTTTTGGTCCATTGAATCCAAACTCACATTTTTTGCCATTTTTTTTTAGAAATATTGTAAAAGAGTTATAAGCTTTTGGAATAAATGATTTGAGTTTTGTGAGTGAAGTAGGAATAAGAATGAATTTCTATCTATTTATAGACATTTTAGTTTGATGGTTTTGGATAATTTCCAATGTTCCAAGTCACTTGTTTTTGTTTCTCACTTTTTATTTATTTATTTATTTATTTAATATTTAATTCTCAGTACGTGAGAAATATTATTTTAAGATTTTTTTTGGTACTATTATTATTATTATTATATGTAGTTTATGTGTTATCAGGTTCCTGTTTTATGGTCAGTTTATTATACTACTAAATTAGATACATTTGTCGGTTCATAAATCTGTGGTTTTAAAAGAGTACTATAAAGGTTTGTTTGATGTTTGATAGTTGATTAGGAGGTAAATTATTCATATATTTAATAAAATTTATATAATTAATAACCACATTACTTTTACTATACATAAAATTAATGTGGCATTTATTTTGGTTTGTATGCAGGACGTAAGGTAATATTTAATAAATACCTAAAATAAATATAATTAACTTTTAAATAAAGTAATATATATATAATTCTTAATATCTATATAACTAATCAATTATGAAAATAACCCCAATAAAAGTAAGTGACTCTTTATTGGTCGAGTGGAGTTATTCTTGGATAGGGAGAAAGGGATATTAATAATTAATAAGCAGTAAATATTACTCCTCCGTTTCATAAAGAATAATCTGGTTTGACTTGACATGGAGTTTAAATAAATAAATAAGACTTTTGAATCTTGTGGTCCTAAATTAAAGTTATGTTAAATGTATAAAATTGTCCTTTAATCTTGTGGCGTTAAACATGCCACGTAGAAAACTGAAATTAAAATTTTACAAAAAAAAAAAGAAAGAGATCATTCTTTTTGAAACAAATTAAAAAGGAAAGGAGGTCATTCTTTTTTAAACGGAGGGAGTAATATATTATACTCCATTTGTCCCTAATTACTTGTTCATTTTTTCTTTTTTTAGTTGTTCCTAATTACTTGTCCATTTTGACAAATCAAGAAAGGACAAAATATTTTTACCTATTATATCATCAATTAATTATTTTGAAAACGTAGAACTTCTAGAAAATCTTAAGTTTTTAATTCATCTACTTCATAATTAATAAGGATAAAATGGTAAACTCACTATATTAATAATTGTTTTCTTAATTGGTATATCAATTTAAAAGTGGACAACTAATTAGTGACAGAGGGAAGTACTACTTATATAAGTAGTAAATATTACTCCTATAGTATACAAAAGTTCTCTGCACTTTAGTTTATAAAAAACTTTATGCAACAAAATATATATTGATACTTACCATAAATTTGAATTAATCAAAATAATAGAAAAATTCATTTCAAATATTACTCCTTTCTGTTTTAATTTAAGCATTTTTATTTATATTTAGTAAGTTTTTCAATTTTAACCTTCAATATAATTATAAGATTTAAGAGACTATACATATTTTTAATTTAAAATTTTAAAATTTAAATTTTGTGTTCGGTCAAAATAAGTCAAGTAAATGATTAAACCAAGAAACAGTACTTATCAGTCTTTTGGTTCCATAGCTTTGGAGAATAGCCAGTGGTTTTTGGGAACTTTAGGCCAAAACTATGGGGAAATACCCATTTTTCTAAGTGTGTGCCCTATGGATAAATTGAAAAGAAAAATGCATGATGTTTAGTCCACAAGTGTTTAACACCTGGCAACAAACTTGGGATTGTCATTTCTTGGATTATTTTTTTTAAAAAAATAATATGTATTCGCGCATATACAATATCTGATTCTAAATGAAATTGTGTGAATATAATATGTATGTATATTTTCAAAGCAGAAGTTGAATGTAGGTGAAGACACTAATTGTATGTGTTTTCAAATTATATGTGCTAGTCAGTCAGAGGCGAATCTAAAATTTCTAAAATATGATTAAACCACTAAAAAAAATGGGCAAAACAAAGGGAAAAAAAATATATAAAATGAGTATTGATCCCTAGTCTTCAAGGTAACATGGGTATCGAAATATAATATTATATAATTTTTCAAAATATATACATAAATTATCTAATTTTTTGAGTAAATTTTCCCTTCAAACCATCTGTATGTGAAGTGTATGTTATATTATATATAACTTGTATATAATAACTAGTATGTATGAGAAAATCAACACCTAAAATATATATTGTATGTATGTCATACGATGGTGAATGATAAGTATTTATTATCGACTCTATTGAAAAAATATATGCCTATTATTAGGATTTTTAAATACACAAATACAATATATATCTGATATATCTGATATATCTGCTATAAAAAATACATAATATTATCATATTCTTGTAAGTTTTTGATTGATCTCTCATAGTAACTTTGCTAATATAAGTGGCAAATGAGACCTATGGGCTAATAAACAACTGCCCAATTGGGTAATTGGTCATTGTTTCAACTTATACCTTCACTTATGTCAAAAAAAAAAGTAGTGGTAGGTAAACCTAATTTCTAGGAATTATTTCTTCAAAGGAGCTTTAGATCATTAGTTACAAGAAAGCTAGTGATAACAACATTTATTGTCCGGACGTTTTAGTTTATGTGATATATTTTGATTGAATATTAAGTTTCAGCAAGAAATAATAGTTATAAATCATCTTATAAAAGATAAAATTAGAAATTTAACTAAAAATGAAAATGTATCACATAGTATAGTATGAGATGAATTGATTAGTTATCTTTGTAGCCTGTTTTGTTTCGATTTTTCATTCAGTATACGATATCTATATTGGAGCCCGATTATTCTGAGTTTGCACTGCATAGAGTCCCATTTGAGAGAAGCGCTCTCTTTCATGAATTTTTCTGTAAAACTATGTATATACTATTCTTTTCAAGCCCTACTTATGTAACTTCACTGAATATATCGTTATTGTTATTATTGTTACCTTTCTCACAGAGTACCTGGACCACAAAATGGATGTCTGTGATGTCAAAGTGGGCTAGTTATCTATTGGGCCTTTTTGGATAAATAATGTCAATGTGGCCCAAAACAAATTCTTTGATGAAATTGGCAAAATCCCACCAAGCCCCACAATATATTATGGTTTGAAATAATTTGTTTACCACATAATGTATAGTTCATCATTACTACTTTTAGCTTATAACAATGATAACACACCAATCAAGAGCAAGTTAGGTTCGATTACATGAATCCTTCACTTGATTATTTAGAGAGGATTCTCATTAATTGACGAGTTCTACGTTAATTGCTAATCTATCTCAAACTCTATTTTTTTTATTTGTGTTTGGGATTGATAATGTGAGCAATTCTATACGAGGTGGAGTTATAACTAGTTTTGTACGGTCAAAAACTAATTATATACACATAAAGAGTTGGAGTGAATATCTTAAAAGGTCACTGATCTATGAGAAATTATCTAGCAAAGTCACTCAAGTTTATTTGTATCACTAAAATCATTCAACTTAAAACTTTTATCTTCTAAAATTATTAAACTACATTTATCATAAAATCAAATTTGACATGGCAACTTAAATTATTTTTTATGCCATGTAATCATAGACCCCACAAATAAATAAAATTTAAAATTTCCCATATTATTTTTTATTTTACAATTTTATTTTATTTTTTGAAAAAATTGAATCTACACCATTTTCATTTCCAGGCACCTTCTCTCATTGAGATGTTATTTCTAATTACATTTTGAATAATTTTAAATTTCTTCCAACAATTCTCATTTACTCAAAATATAATTTTTACACCGAGAAACTAGAAAGAATGTGTAAACCTCCCGTGGAACTCACCGAGCTGGAACAATCCACAGAGAAATAATGAATATAAAAGTCACCATTTTTGACATTATTTTTTATTTTGCAATATTATTTTTTTTTATAAAAAAGGGTCAAAATCCGCACCATTTTCAGTTTTTTTTAAAATTTTTTTTTTGTTTATTCGTGAAGTCTATGTTTATATGAAATAAAAAATAATTTATTTTATTATGTTAAATTTATTTTAATGATAAATATAGTTGAGTGATTTTTGAAGATAAAAATGTTAAGTTGAGTGATTTTATTGAAACAAAACGAAAGTCAATGACTTTGCTAATTAAATTCTCATAGTTCAATGATCTTTTGAGATATTAACTCCAAAGAGTTGCAATAGCTGGTTGTATTGATCTAGATTTGTAATTCAGTACCTTGGTGATTAATGAAAAGTCTAATTACCAAAAAGAATTGTAATAGAAAAATTAATTTCGATTCAATCCATTATTGGGGTTAAATAAAGACAAAAATAATATGGCAATGACCTAGCACGACAAAATACACTTCAACGGCATGTAATGGCTAGCTTTTCAAAATATCGAACTGTCTCTGTTGGACTATACCAATGAAAAATCTATTTTGTATTGATTCAATTTTTAATATCAATACTAAATAAGTTTGTTTATATATATATAGAGGTGAACAAAGAATATATAATAACATAAAGAGAGAGAAAATGAAAGAAAAATGAAGGAATAAGGTTAATTAACTATCAAGGATTTAATTGGTGAGATAGATATTTTTTTTTTTTTTTTTATTATCTTCGGAACTTAATTAAATTCAACCATAAAAATAAATAAAATGTCAGTCAATCAACAAATAGATAAACAACTAACTAAGAGGAATATGTTGAATTTGGGTTTTGCCCAAATTTCCCGAATCTGCAAAAAAAAAGGAAGAAGTAATAATTCATTTGGGCTTTGGCCCTTTTTCCATCTTCCTTGCCCATGATATACACAAAGTATGTATTTGAGGTGTACGCCATGTATATCACTAATTCTCGAACTCCCGGATCTGTAATTTTCATTTTTAACTATGTATCTTTGCGTTTTCCACCTGTGTTTTCACGTTTTTGCCCTGTATATCATATTTCTGACTGTATATTGGTGTATACAGCAGGTATATCAGTGTATACAGGCCGTTTTTCAGCCTGGTTTCAGCTTTCCAAGGCACAGTTTCGATTTCCAGCCCCTGTTTTCCCTATATAAACTTGTGATTTCGAACTTGACACCAAAGGGGGTGATTCGGGAAGAGTTTCGGGCCTAAATGGCCCATTGGAGATGCAAGTGGAAGGAAAGAGTT